>NW_028262369.1:12485000-12492500 GCF_047370975.1 Nipponia nippon
GGGGAAACAAGGCGAGGCGAGCTGGCGTCCTGAATGCGAGTCTTGTACGTCTTATTATCAAGTTAATTAAAGCTAGCATCTGACAATGTCACTCGGCTGTAGAAAAAGGGATTTAAATGCAGCGTCTCCCAGGACTGCGTGTCAAGGGCTGCTTTTCATTGAGCTGGTGCGAGTGTTTGGCTGGAGGAACAGCTCTCCGGATTGAAGGGGGTGCCTTTAAAGAAGCAGCAATTGACAAGGAAGCAATTATTAAATTTTGATGTTCAAAAATAAAAAAAGAAAGACCAAGAAGAAGAAAACGGCTTCTATAATTTGTGTTTTAGATGGAGAGCAATATAAAGAGATATCAAGGCCGACAGCCATCAAAAGCCTCCCCCCCCCCATGAAAGCTCCTCTCAAACACTTTAAGAGAGATTTTTAGAAGCTCGACAAGGATCCTAGAAACATTAAAACAGAAGTCGATTTTAAATGTGCACATTGAAATGCACAGAGCCGCTTACTACGTGGACTTGCACTTGAGGTCAAGTGACGGACGGATTGTATGCTTCTCCATAATAATATTAATTAAACAATTTGCATGCTAATAAGGTAACAATTATCAGGGCTTCTGTTGAAAGATTCAGGTTATTACAACACGCCAATCTGGAGGCCAGGGGTCAGGGAGTGAGAGGCGAGAGAAATTTCAACTCAAATTAACATTCTGTCAGCTCCAGAAAATGGGATAAATAAAGTCGAATTAATTCATTATAATAAAGAGAGAGAGAAAAGTCCCCCCTCTCTTATTCTAGGCTGGATTGATTACCATTCTGTATTCAGAAACACGTCCCCCTCGCATTCCTCTCCTGAAATCCGACAGAAAATGAGGCATTTATTGCTACAGGCAAAATTTGGTCCAGTGGACACAGTTTACATTTAGTATTTATAGAGAAAGAAATTAAATTATGGTGAAAAGTGAAGCCCTTGACCCCAGAATTAATACCAACCCCATCATTTTCTTATTTCTGTTAGGGCTGCGGAGTCCAAATTCAAGCTACCTTTTAGCTCTAAGCAGAGGCAGGGAGACCATAATTAAACTAATCTATAGGGGGGAGGGAGGTAACAGCAATAATACAGCAGTATATTGTATGGCATTCAATTAGGTGAATAAATACAGCTCCGGACAGACAACATAGATTAGAGACTCGACTTCCTTTTTATTTCAATTTTAGCTTCCCCCTCTCTCATACCCACACAAACCAGCGCTAGGAAATGTATCATCTTGACTGGATAGTTTATAACTGGAAAATCTATTTGTACGTTTTCCAGAGATAAAGTGTCTCTCCCTCCTTCCCCTCTCTCTCTCCTTTCCCCGTCCTATGTATTTTTATTCTTTTCCCCTTTCTCTCCCCACCCTGCCCGCCCCCCGACTCGAAGGATTTAATTCCGCACGAACCTCCCAGGAAGATTTAAAGAGTTTCCCCCTGTTTGATTTTCCAGCCCGGCTCTTTCTCTCCCTCTCCTCTTTGTTAAACGCAAACGCCGCTTCTCCCTCCGCTCCTCTTCCCTTCCCACCTTCCCGCTGGCCGGGGGGAGCCCTCCCGGGGGGCGCCGGCCTGGGGCCCCCCCGGCCCGGGGGACCAGGAGCTCCGGCCCCGGCGGGCTGGGGATGGGGGGGCGGAAAGCATCGCCCCCCCTTCTCCCTCCTGGAGCTTGGGAAGTGTTTCTCTAACCAGGCTCGGCGGGAGAGGACGCAAAAATGGGGGTCCTCAGCCCCGCGCTTTGCCGGAGAACGGTCCCTTTAATTATTAGCGGGGGCACCTATCGATATTTTATCGGGGTGAAAACTTCTACCGGGACGTAATTTAATTAGGACAAATTTGGCGGCTGTTTGGAAGCTGTTAATGACTGGCGGGGCGCAGCGCGGGGTGGGCGATGGGCCGCTTTCTTGCGGGGGGGGGGGGGCGATGGAGGAGAGGGATGGGAACTTTATTTGGGTTTGATTTTCTTTTTTTTTTTTTTTTTAATTTTTTGGCCTCCTCTTTAGCGAACAGAGGCTGCTCCTAGTTGTGGCTGCGCTCACAATTCAAGGGTTGTGGTTGCTGCTGGGGAGGGGGGTGTCCGTGGCCGAATCGATAGGAGATTGCATTAATTATGATTCCGATTGATATGCTCAAATCTCCTTCTAAACGCTGCAAACGGCTCTTCCCTTTTTTTTCTTTTCCTCCCCCCCCCCCCCCCATTTTTTCCCTTTGCCCCCCTCCCCTCTCCCCTGTTATAGAGCCGGAGAGGAGATGAAAAGGCTTGTAGTTTTAAATTCAATGTGACAGCTCTGGAAAGAGCGGATGATGAATCTCCTATTATTGGATCAGTCTATTTGCCGCTCAATGTCTCTCTGTAATTGGAGCAACATCACTTTAAAGGTTCAGAGAGTAGAGCATTTCTGGTGAAAAATCCCCACAACACGCTGGTGAATGTTTTAAAGGGAAATCTATTAGTGATTTGGAGAGGGGAGGGGACAAGGGGGAAGAGGCTGGGTTGGAGGGCTGGGGGGAGGCTGTGTGTGTGTGTGTGTGTGTGTGTATGTGTGTGTGTGTGTGTGTAACTCCGGCTGTTTAGTATTTAACCGGGTATCAGGCAGATCCGTGAGTTCCCCTCCGGCCCCCCCCGCACCTCCCCTGCCCGCCCGGCCCCCGCCGCCCTCCTCGGGCTGGAGTTCGTATCAAAGCCCCCTTGTCTTGTTGTGACAGCTCTGATATTGTTTATTGAGGCTGGATGTCAGGTATAATTAGCAATCGATATGGAAAACGTTTGCTCCCCACACTGGCACGTCTCTGACGTCAGGACCGATTAACGTTTCTTATTGGTCCCAAATTCCCCCAGCCTGAGCTAATTATTGGGAGCCTGATGTTGATAAAGTTAAAGCGCCCGGGCGCCCTGCAGCATGAGCCCCTCGCCGCGCCGCCTCCTCCTCCTCCGGCAGCAGCACCCCCGGCCCCAGCCGCCCCGCCGCCAGCGCCCCCAGCCCCGCCGGCACCCCCCGCGCTAGAGCCGCCCCCATGATGGACAGCCGCATCCTGGAGCATCCCCATGCCCAGTTCGGGGGTATGGTGGGTTTCCCTTACCCGCTCGGTCACCACCACGTCTACGAGCTGGCCGGGCACCAGCTGCAGTCGGCGGCCGCCTCCGTCCCCTTCTCCATCGATGGATTACTGAGCGGCTCCTGCGCTGCCTCCGTGGTCAACCCGGCGCCGCTCATCCCCTCCGGCTGCGGGGTGAGCGGGGACAGCCAGCCCTTCAAGCTCGCAGGTAGGAGCGGCCCCGTGTGCCCCCCCCGCCTCCTGCCCCGGCTGCCGCTCCCCGCCCGGAGCGCGGCAGCGCGGAGGGAGAAAAGCCCCGCGCCCCCCCCCCCCCCCGCCGCCGCCGCCGCGGCATCCCTCGCTGCGGTATTGGGGTGCCTGGAGGGGGGGCGGCTGTGCTGGCCCCCCCGAGGGGGCGGACAGGACGGGGCGGGGGGCCCTGGGCCGAGCGCCGGCAGCATCCCCCCGTTCCCACCGGCCTGGGGCCACGCGTGTACCCTGAACAATAGCGGGCCCGGCCCGCTGCCTTCCCCCGAAGTTCAGCTCTGGGCTGCAGGCTTGGGGCGTGCCATTGAAAAAAATATTAAAAATAAGAATGGGAATCGCTGAAGTTTGGGAAATGAAGAGCGGTAATTATTTTTTTAAAACGATTTAACCAAAGGGAAGCGCTCTCCTTCCCTCCCCGCCGGCCGTGGCACCGCTATTGTTCAGCTATTAAAACACTCCGTCGCCCCAACGTCCTTTTTTATTAATCCTGGAACAGCCCCCCTCTGCACCTCAACTAAATACAAATTATTATTACTATTAATTTCCACACCTGGCGGAAGACGTTAGGAGAGGTGCGGCTAGGGCTGTAAATCCCCAAGCCGGAGCTGTACGTACTCGGAGCGGCGGTGAGCACCCCAGCCCCGCGGCCGGGGGCTGCGGGAGGCCCGGGGGCCGCCCTGCCCCGGGGCCCCGCCTGGGAGCGGGCCCTCAGCTGCGGCCCACGCAGGTGCCCGGGGGGGCCGGGAAAGAGGGGGGGCTTTTACTTTTTTTTTTTTTTAAATGAAACCTTTGGTGGCTGGAGCAAATATTGGAACTTCTCTCTCTCTCTCTGCCAGCTGAGTGCCTGTGGAGAGCTTCCTTCAGGAATAAATGTTCTGTAAAGTACATTTTCGGAGGAGGCGAGGGCAGATCGGGTTCCTCCCCATTTTTAGCGCAGGTGTGTGCATAATCCCGCTCTTTTACCAACGCTGCCGAGCACAAAAGTTAAAAGGCTCCTGTGAATGGCAGGGAGGGGGGGAAGAAGGCCTGTCTTCCAGGGAGCTGAGGTTATTTCTGCCTTTTCAGACTCGGGTGACCCGGACAAAGAAAGTCCTGGCTGTAAAAGAAGACGAACCCGCACCAATTTTACTGGCTGGCAGCTCGAGGAGCTGGAAAAGGCGTTTAATGAGAGTCATTACCCGGACGTGTTTATGCGAGAGGCTCTGGCTCTCAGGCTGGACTTGGTGGAGTCCAGAGTGCAGGTAAAAACCGTGTCCGTCCCCTCCGTCCTCCCCCTGCGCCGAGCGGTCCCCGGGGAGGCCCTGCCGGAGCCGCGGCCCCGCTCCGGGATGGGCCCTGTGCCCGCGGCCCTCAGCCCCGCTCCTCCCGGCTCTCTCCTTTTGTTTCCCTGCCTTGCACTGGTCCTTGCTGGTTTATTTTCTTATTATTATCCCCTTTTATTTTTTTTTTATCTTGCAAACGAGTCCCGAAGAGTGGCATCCCAGCCTGGCTTCCCTACACTTTTTTTTAATATATGTTTTTCCACTGTAAGCATTTTTCTTAAATGAGCCAAGGGCGAAAAATTAACATGCAAATATGAGGCTTAATCACGGGCCAGGGTACGCTGGAGAATGTCAATAAAGCTCGTAGGTGCACCGAGAGCGTGTGGAACTTAATTTTAACGAACTGCTTAGGCCCTCGGTCGTGCGGGATGGGGAGGGGAGCCATCTATTTGCTTCAATTGATCTTGGGGGGAAAAAAATAAAATGGGAATCGAAGCGGGGGATGCGGCTGTGATGCGGGTTGGCTGTTGGATCTTCAGATGCCGTTTTATGCTGCGGTGGCTGCGAGCCGGCGGCGAGGCCGAGCCGGCTCCGCGTCCCGCCGAGCTGCTGCGGCCGGGAGCTGCGGGGCGGCTCGGCTCGGCGCCGTGCGGCTTCGCGGGGGGTGCGTGTGCGGGGAATGCGTCCTCAAACCCACCCCGGGCGGCGGGGACGTCCCCCCCGGGATGAGCTGACGCCGTTTGCCGCGGTTCCTCCATCAGCTTTGTCTCACGGTGCCGTTCCAAGCCGCCCTTCCCTTCCCCGCGCCGGCTCCGAGAGCATCCTCTCCGCCGCGCCCGGGGATCGGGAGCTTGCGGGGCCCGGCCGGGGGGAAGGGGCCGGGATCGGGTCACTGAAATCCCCGCGGTGCTCCCGGGCTAGGGTCGTGCTCCGGCACCGAACGCAGCCTCTGGCTCCGGCCGCGAACCGGCGCTGCCGGCGGCTGCCAAGGGCTGAGGCCCCGCGGGCTGCGAGGCCGCCGGGGAACTGCCGAGGCAGAGAGGGTTTAATTTAAATTTCTTTTTCCCTCCCATAATCTATAACAAACCCGATCCAACCCCTCTGCTCCGGCGCCCGGGACGGCCAGGAGGCACAGACTCGGCTGGGCCCGGGAGAGGCGCCCCCCCGCCCCTGCCTTCGGCCCGCTCATTGTGCTGTGTTTTATTGCATTTTGCGTGCTGCTGCGGAGGGATCGGGCCCGGCCCCGCAGGTCGGGGCTCCGGCTGGTGCTTCTGCACCCCTCGGCCGCGGTGAAGAGACGGGGGGGCTGCGTTATCCCTTCCCCTCCCCGCAGCGCCGGTGCGGACAGGGTGCAGCGTGTGTGTGCGTGAGTGTGCACCCCCCCCTCCCTTTGCTATTTTTATTTTTTTTTTCTCTACCCTGTTAAAGTAGCGTGGATATCTCTTCCTGCCCCCTCCCTTGCTCTATCTGTCTCGCAGACGCCCGGCCCTGTGGATGGGGGCTGCCGGCACCTCGAGGGGTGGACGGGGGAGGCCTGAGCTGCGCTTCTCCGTCCCCCCTGCCCTGGCCACCGCGGGGGGCCGGTGCGCTGGGTGTTAATTGCTTCTCGTTGTTCGGTGTGTAGGTCTGGTTCCAAAACCGCCGGGCCAAATGGAGAAAGAAAGAGAACACGAAGAAGGGCCCGGGGCGGCCGGCTCACAACTCCCACCCCACGACGTGCAGCGGGGAGCCCATGGACCCCGAGGAGATCGCCCGCAAGGAGCTGGAGAAGATGGAGAAGAAGAAGCGCAAGCACGAGAAGAAGCTCCTCAAAAGCCAAAGCCGCCACCTGCACTCGCCCAGCGGCCTCTCCCTGCACAGCACGCCCAGCTCCGACAGCGACAGCGGCGGCGGGGGGGGCCTCTCGCCCGCCCCGCCCGAGGCCAAGCCCCGCGGGCAGCCCCCGCCGCCCCACCCGCCGCCCCCCGCCGCCGCCGCCCCCTCCGAGCCGCCCCCCGGCGCCTGCGACCAGACGGCAGAGCCCTTCTACCCCAGCCAAAGAAGCGGGAGCGGGCGGCTCCAGCGCCCGCCCGACAAGGACTGCGCGGCCGCCCCGTCGGGGGACGGCAGCGGGGGCGCGGGGGGGCCCCGCGGCGCCGGCAGCTTCCACAAGCTCAACCCCTTCAGCGTGGAGAGCCTCCTCTCCGACTCGCCCCCCCGCCGCAAAGCCGCCCCGGACTTCCCCAGCCTCCCCCCCTGCGCCCCCCGCACCCTCATCGGCAAAGGACACTTCTTGCTCTACCCCATCACCCAGCCCCTGGGCTTCCTCGTCCCCCAGACCGCCCTCAAGGCCAGCCCGGGCCCCGAGGCCGGTCAGCCCCCCCGGGACTCCCCGCTGCCCGCCGCCAACCCCGGCCCGCCCGGCTGCGGCGCGGAGCCGGCGCCCGCCGGCGCCCAGCCCGGCCCCGGCTCCACGGACTCGGCGGCGGGCTCGGTGCCCCCCCCGCCGGCCGGCGCTTCGCCCCGCTCCGCGGCCGCGCACGGTGACCCGGCGGCGGCCGCCCCCGCGGAGGGCGGCAGCTTCCCCCGGCCCAAATCGCCGGTCCGGGCGCGGGACGCCAGCACAGCCAGGGACAGATCGGACTGCGGCCCCGCCGACGGCGAGGAGGTGGACATGGACTGAGGGGGCGAAGGAGAAACGGGAAAAGAGAGCAAAAGCAGGCAGAGCTAAGAGCACCCGAGAAGGCCGCCGGCGCCCCCCAGGCCCGTCACCCGTGAGAAGCGGGGGGCAGCGCTTCCCCGCTCACCCCACGCACACCGTGCCCGCGGCCCGCGGCAGGCGGTGGCACAGCCGAGAGAGCGGCCCTTCCTCTCCTTAGAGCTTATCACAGGTCGATTCAGGTGATCAGTTAGAGCTTTTTGGTTTTTATATTTAA